>NC_036643.1:454643-458734 GCF_002806865.2 Cucurbita pepo subsp. pepo
GGGGGGGGGGGGCGGTGTTAGCTGCTATTGAAGTTTGAAGAGATATGCGATACAAGTGTTGTAGTTTGCTGTGGTAGTTTGAGTGCCACTCTGTAAATGATTTGATTGATTGCCATTTTTTTGGTGATAAGAAATATTGCATTTACCTAGGAAGTTTATGCAAGGGATGATTAGGCATTCTCCCAACATAAACACTAAAGCGAAGGAGAGTAGGGAACTATTTTCCGAAAGCCACCCATCATCTACATTGAAATATATTCGATCTTACATAACTATATCCTTGTTTTTTTCCTGTCCTCTTAATCAGGCAGCAGAATTCTCTACATTGAAACAGAACTATTTTTTAATTTATTTTGTTAACTTAAGATGCTTGTTTCACACTCTCCAGATGAAGAATGGGAACGAGTTTCTACTCACTGATACTGTTGGTTTCATCCAAAAGCTACCAACTATGCTGGTGAGATTTGCAGCCACACGATAAGCATCATATAGTCACACCTCATCTGTCATATCATTCTGAATCTTCTGGTAGTTTATTATTATCCTTGGTTAAGTCGTACAGGTTGCTGCATTCAGAGCAACACTAGAGGAGATATCAGAATCATCATTGCTGGTTCACGTGGTGGACATCAGGTGATTGGTTAATCTATTGATGCTTCTGATTACCCTAACCTATTTTCTGATTCAATATTTTATCAATTCCAGCCATCCGCTGGCTGAGCAACAGATAGAAGCTGTGGATAAAGTTCTTTCAGAATTGGATGTGTCATCAATTCCGAAGTTGATGGTTTGGAACAAGGTAAACGGGAAAAAGTTCTTACGGTAATACAACGTTTCACCAACAATGGGAAAAAGTTAGATACTTATCTTAGCTTATAATAGATGTCTTTGCCCTTTTGTCATTGACCTAGCTTGTATTGGTCTGCTTTACTGGAATCTCTTTATTCTTCAGAGAGTAGATGGTACAACAAACAGGAGTTCTTCGTTTTTATGGCACTCTTTCATATGTTCTACTAAAAATGGATTTTCAAATGGGCTTCTGTTTTTCTCGTAGCTCAATTGTGTAGCTATTTTTAGTCTTGTTGTGAAATATTTGGCTTGAGAGAAAGATGGGGATCATTGGAGGACAATAGAAGTCTTGGGGGGATGTTTGGTCTTTAGCAAGGTCGAATACCCCTCTTTGGTGTTGGTGTCTAAAGAGTTTTGTATTTATCCTTCTTTTCTTATTATTATTATTAATTTGTATTGCCAATTGTATATCCCTTCATTTGCTGTTTTGAAGTTTGGTTTATAACTTTGAAGAAAAATCTGTAGCTTCTGTGAGGGATCCTTATTGGTAATTCTATTGACGAATTCTTCCTTCTCAAATTCCAATATGCATCGCTGACTTCAAAATTTCCAACGGCAGGTTGACAAGGTTAGTGATCCTCAACATATTAGACTGGAAGCAGAGAAGAGAGGAGACGTTGTTTGTGTATCTGCCCTGAGTGGTGATGGCTTGGACGAATTCTGTAATGCAGTTCAGGGAAAATTGAAGGTGTATTAACTTTGCATTCTTGAAAAAAGTAGTTTTTCTCTATTCTTTGTTAGCAGCAGAGATGAAGACAAGATCACGAATGATTGTTTTGAATGGGCAGGACTCGATGGTTTGGGTAGAAGCCTTGATCCCATTTGATCGAGGTGAGCTCCTGAGCACTGTGCATCAGGTTGGAGTGGTAGAGAAAACTGTAAGTAAACATTGGATCCTTTTCGATTTTCATTTTGTTTTCTTATTATACACATTTTTGGTTATTTTTAAATACCTTGAGAGTGCATTTGGTTGATGCTTTTTGTCGGTATAATTCAAAAAAACGCCATATTTACTCCCAATATAAAAACTGACCGGAAATCCACCATCGATGTGCATTACTCCTAGCTGTCTTGACTTTCTATTATTACACTAATAGACTGCTCTAAACAAAATAGTAAATATTTTCTGGCAAAAGATGAAAAATAGTGATGTATGATGACCCCACCTTCGGATTTATTTTGATCTCTTTGTTGGGCGCATGGCCACCACTTTTTTGCATCTTGAGTAACTTCCATTGTCTTCTTATGCTGGCAGGAATACACGGAGAACGGAACACTGGTCCAGGCATACGTTCCCCTCAGGTTCTCAAGGCTGCTTACACCAATGAGACAGCTATGTATATCCTGACCTCAGCTTGCCATATTTTATCATTTCTACTTCTACTATCTATTTTTATTCAGTTTCCCATGGAAAAATATATATCTGATGCTTTGTTCAGACGACACGGAAAGCAACTCCTGTTTGCTCTAATCGTGTAAAAACATGGATCCCCTACCATGAGATTGTAAATATTAGATGTCCTAAATTGTTAATATTTTGATGTGTGAAGAAGTTCAATGGGCGTGGAATGCCTTCTTCTGCTATTTGCCTTTCTGAACTCACCCGACGACGTAATTGGTATTCGAGCAAGAGTAGTAGTACTAAACCAGAGGGTATTTCGTTCATTTACTAAAAGGAAACTCTAGAGACCATCTTGAGCTTGAACCTGTACCGAGGCGGTAAATTTTGTTAGGAAACAGATTCTAAATAGCGAGGCCAAGCAAGCAGTGGCCATAGTTCTATACCAGATGAGAGGCCAAGCCAAATGGGATTGTGGAAAGAAACAGCCATACACTAAAAATTATTGGTTATTGGGTTTGAGTTTTTATTCTTTTTTGGTTGGTACATATCTTTGGGCGACGCATCATTATCAGGAGTCGTATGCCTGAAGCCATTGGTTCAATAATCGATTGGGTCGGTGATCTGCCGTACGCAGGACCCGAATCTGCACCTTACTTGGGAACATTTATGTATAGAGACCTTCTGGGGATTGGGTAAAATTTTGGATTCAGTGAATATTGAAGTCACTGTATAGCTCAGCATATCTCATCCATAAATGGGGGATTAATGCACGTTAGCTCACCGCGAACACATCGCTGAGCGCCCATCATCGATGCCTGATCATTTGCATTTTGGCCCTCTAGTTTCAACTTTCTGCTTCTCTTTACTCATCACTTAAAACTAGGCCCATCTTTATCTTATTATTTTAGTCCTTTTATAGTTTTATAAACAATGGTTGTAAGAAGAGCATTTACGAATAAAGTGGCTTGCCGAAATACATTTAAGTTTCAATCTATCGTCTTTTATCTTAAACAAGGAAATATAAAATAATCATATTTTTCTTGCGACAATGAAAAGTAGATGAAAAAAAGAGAAAATATTTCATTAAGTAATGATAGAAAAGATTATATTATATGAAACTAGAATTTATTTAATATAAATGTGTTTCACTTCAAAATTCCCGACGAATGACCGATCTGATCTGATTCCAATCCATGAACACAAAGCATAAAAGATATTAGATTAAGATTTAAACTAGAGGCTTCCTTAAATCAATGGCGGAAGTGGATCAGTAGTGAAGCACGTGATGATCAGCAGAAGCCACAATGGGCTGTTGGGTGAGGAAAAAGGAGTTGATGAACAATGGGGTTTGATCAAAATCATAAAAGTTTTGAAGAAAATTATGTTGTTGTTCTTCTTGGTTGTGGTTGTTGTTGTTGTTGTTGATGTGAGACAGGATCTGGTTTAGGGACTCTAAGCTATGGGTAAGTTCCACAATCTGAGCTCTCAAGACAGAATTTTGTGCCTCGACGTTGAGAAAGAGTTGGGTTGCGAGATTAATTCTTGAAACGATTTGGTTTTTGTTTTCCCTAAGCTGACTCAGTTGCGCCATCAGCCCGTCCAAGTGCTGCTGTTTTCGCATCCTCGATCTCCTCGCCGATTCCCGATTCGATTGCATTCGTTTTCTTTTCCTTTGGTCCAGCAATTGCCTCAGCTCTTCTTCAGAACCAGAGCTCTGGTTCTGAACCGCAATCTGAGATAATGAACCTGAAGAATTCCCACTACAACAGTCCATAACAAAAACAAAACAGCGACAACAACACTTAAATCACTATTATGTTTATATATAAATATATATAGAGAGAGATTTATATATTTACACTTGATTGATAGACCCAGAAGCTAAATTCAGGGGGGAGAA